>NC_135506.1:5331449-5363949 GCF_052857255.1 Amblyomma americanum | reverse complement strand
TGCGACGGTCCAGGTTCGAGTTCAGGGAGGCCAACGGTAAAGTACGGCAGCCTCAAGTGATGCCGTCCCATTGCCATTGCCGTGCACGGCAATGGCCGCAGCTCCGCCATCCAGGTAAGTAGGTAGGCCTCAAACAATGCTGACACATACCCACTGTGGAGGAGTGGCCAAGACACAGGCGGTTAATTGCTGCATACAGGAAAGTTTTGACGGGAAAAGGAGTGGTAATAGCATGTAGGCTGATAGATTGGAAGACGCAAGGACAGGGGCCTTGTTAACTTGGAGATCTAACACGGGACAAAGGCTTAATGTGCATGATAGTATAGAATGCCTGTAATGTGTCAATGTCGTACTGACTGAGAGCGGGAAAAAGAAATTAGAATGGGAGTCGCTGCGTTTCATGAAGGAAATTTTGCACAGAAGAGCGCACACTCCTACTTGGACAGTTTGGTATCAAACGGCACTTTAACATCTTCACCACGGGATGACGCGTGCCGAAAATCGTTATGTTCCTGAGAATAGCCTGAATCCAGAATGCCCTGTGGCTCGTCTGGAAGAGCTGGATGCCTTTCTCAAGGAATGCAGCCCCCATCAAGTGAGCGCCGCAAGATGTGCAAGAACAACAGGGAGCTCTTCCTAGCTGTGGGTCACCGTCGACTACTCCTTCGGACGCCATCTCGAGGGGCAGCAGTGCGGAGTCTGCGGGGCCTTCCGGCGCTTTTCACCCCGCCCGGCTGCACTGGAGTCTGCGGCCATTGCCGTTGGACGGCATCACTTGAGGCTGCCGTACTTTCCGGCTGGCATCCCTGGACTCGAACAACCTGGACCATCGCACTGCGTCGCGCTAGACTTCCTTTCTTCCCTTTCTTCTTTGTTCACTTTTCTCCTGAGGGATATTGGTGAACTGCAATTCATGATCTGAGAGAACCTGTCATGTGCGCTCCACCCCATTCTGATCTGCGCAGGAGCTTTATTTGAAGATACTAGCCTATGCAGTAATGTGGGCAGTGTTTACAGTGTCGCATTAATGGTTAAATGCCGCCTGTCAGGTGATGGCTTTCTCAGGGTAATTGTTAAGACTGCTACCATAATAATCGTGATTTCGCATTTTTTCAATGTGGCATGCAAGCTCGTATAAAGAATGTTTGTGGGGAAAAACGGATGATTTTGTGTGGACTTTTTCTGGAATGTTCGACAGGAGCGAGGCTACAGCGCAGGAGAAATGTTGAAGCGTCACAAGCTTATGCCAAGGTACCTGACGCAGGTGATTGGAACTTCGTCGCTCGGAAGTTTTGCTGGGACTTCCTCCTTGTTCAGTAGAGTAACTGTGTACATTGCAGCTTTGTGAGCTGCGCAGTGGTGCTTTTTTATCGCAACTACTCAGCATATGCTAGATGTATCTAGGCTGCCCGCTGCATAGGCTGAAGTAGAAAAAAGCTACAGGCACAATTTTAGACACCCTTTCTTAGCAGAGGCAGGCACACATGAGCCGCAGCGCTTTCACCTTTACATCGTCAGGTGGAAGGGTCCATGGATGCATTTCAAATAAATACATCTCAGATTATGCGTCAAATCATTTCACTTTTTTATTTATTTAAGTATCCTTGTCATCCATCATTACATACCCTTTTACACCCTGAGGCAATAAACACCGCTTAAAAAATGCGTCTAATCACAAATCTTTACTATAGGTCGGTATAAAATGTCACCAAGTTAAGCTGGACCTGGACATATGTGCGGCAAAGCGTTAGTGCTCAGGATAAATATCGCAGGAGTGCCGGCAGCCGACGCATCAGTAGATTTACAGGATTTACCTAAATGCTACTTTTACGCCTCTGATACACTGCAAATCTGTGTACATGAATTGTTAGGCTCTCCAACAGGCTAAGTAACCGCCATTTGTGACCTTTCCGTTTTAGTGCGTAAGCAATAATCTGATGACTACCAACCCCGAGCACAATCGTCAGTTGTATGCAGCGTTGTCTCTTCGCAGCTGGCCTAGCGCGAGCGCTTCATCCCGCTGCATTGCCCGCTCATCGTCGTCTTCTGTGTAGCACAAATCCGAGCTTTTGCACTGATCCGATTGTAGTAAGCATTCTCTGTACCATTTTTTTTTGTAATTCGGCTGTTGTGAAAACAGTTCCATTTGGTCTCCAATGCAGTCGTTGAGTGCTTCGGCGTTCGGCTGCTAATGCCTAAGTTGCGGACTCTGTCCCGACCACAAAAGCCCTGGTTTCGATGAAGAAAAAATTCGAAACCATCCTAGTGCTGTGCGCTGTTAGTGCACATTACACAACACCACGTGACCTATATTAATCTGGAGCCCTCCATTACGGCGTCACTCATAGCCAAAGCGTCGTATTGGAACCTTAAGTCCCACAATTCAATAAATGCTCTATTTAGTGGTATTTTTCAACTCAATGTGTATTTCTTGGTATCTGATTTCATTTTTTTCTTCATTTAGGTAAAACAAAATTAAGATGGCGCGGCCACTGGCACAATATACTTTCGCCTCATGTTTCATTTCCATTTGCCTGTTGTTTCCTGCACTCAAATGTTCCTGTTCAAACACCGCCTCCCCATTGCTGAGGCTTGGATCCAAATGAAAACCGGCTTCCCAGA
Source organism: Amblyomma americanum (assembly GCF_052857255.1). Classification (NCBI taxonomy): domain Eukaryota; kingdom Metazoa; phylum Arthropoda; class Arachnida; order Ixodida; family Ixodidae; genus Amblyomma; species Amblyomma americanum. Next base: position 5,361,327 of record NC_135506.1, on the reverse strand, counting down.
GGTCTCGTTTTGCATGTATTTTCCATGCTCACACAATTTTCTGTGCTGAGATGCCAGTTCCGCATGCTTGAAAAGAACTGCAATGATTCACCTCCCATTAAGCATATTATGCCCTACTTGACTCTGGTCAGATTCCACACATGTCACTATTTTGACATTAACTGCGAACATAACGACAAAAGTATGCAAAAGGATCATGTACCATAAAACTACAAAATGTCAAAGTGCGGAACGTCTGAGTTTATAACGACAGAATACAGAACGTCAGATATGCTAGAACGTCAGGGTACAGAACGCCGGACCACAGAACGTCAATCTACATGTCAAAAATACGACAAGACGACAAACTATCCAAAATTTTCAGTTGTCTTTTCCGACTAGAATGTTGCTCGTGAACAGCAACCGTGGGTCGCACAAGCCCCGTAGGTGGGAGCACCTGGGATTGCACGGCCAGTGGGGCATCGCTTAACCCAGCACCACAGCCCCAAAAGTGGTATGAGGGCCCCCAGCGGTCTATGAATGTAGCATGTAGCGTGGAGGAGGTAGCATGAATGGTTCCTAGTCCCATTTCGTCTTTGGCGGCTCTTTGGCTCTAATGAATTTAAAAGAGGATCTCAGTGGTGATAACGACTACTTTTGTCTCTTTTAAATGTCTCAACTAAGTCTTTTAACACTTCAGTAAGGCAGTACTCTTAACTTAAGATTTCAAATCAATAGCTATATATTAAGGATGTCTCTAATACATTTTTAACGTGGCTTGCCGCCACGGCTCAATGGCGATGGCGTTCTTCTACTAAGCGCAAAGTCATAAATTCGCCCCCCATGCCGGCGTCTTCATTTCGATGGAAACGAAATGCGAAAATGAATGTGCACCGACTAAACTACATGTAAGCTGTCTCAGCTGATGAAAATTATCTCCTGCACAGCAGCGTCTCCCGCAATCCAGAGTTTTGCCATGGCTCGTAGCATGCAACTAATTATTACCGTTATTTATCTGACGTTTTGCTTCTTTATAAAGACGTACTTACGAGAAGTTGTCTCAAGCATCTTAAAATCCGGGTCTGATACATTTAATACAACCATCTGGTCGAGTAACGCTGTTCCAGTACTCGATGAAAACCCTAATTGAGCAGTGGCGGTTTTCCTGTTAAAAAGGTATGGACATGCATTTAGCTCTCATGACTTTTCGGTGGCGGTCTCCGGACATACACCAGAGACACATTTTAGTTACTTGAGAGAAAAACGGAAGCGCGCATGTTAATAATTATGCGTAGAAGTTCCTTCATTATTACCTCTTCTTTCTCTAAGAAATTCTCCGTAGAAGGCATCATTTAAACTTTCTTTGCGGTATGCGCTATTTTGCTAACAAACGTTAGAATTACTATAGATAAGGATCCAAGCGTACTGATGCAACTGCGAGGACTCAACGCCAGTTAAATGCTGGTCATGACCTGTTTTGTAGCGAAAGCTACATTGGCCACGAACTCGCAGTTTCTCCGTGCTCGCATTCCCACCGTGGTCGCACCGCACTACATGACCAACCACGTGACTGGTCACGTGACCAACGGCGTGACGAACCACGAGGCAACAACTACCCACGCAACCAGACTATCCTGGACTTGCAATCAAGATTAACCAAGGCTAACCAAGCTATGCCTTTCGCTACGTATACCCTGGCATAGCCGAGCTAACCCACTGCCAAATTTCATTCTGGGTCCGTATTACGGAACTGTCAAATAGCAAAGTTGTCAAAAACTTGTCAAAAACGGATCAGTTAGCCTCGCTCCTATTGGTCGGCCGTGTCCGGCGGCCATATTGCTTTTTTGTGTCATGGGTGGCTGCAGATTACCTCACGGATGTGGCAGAAGTGGTGACGTTGCACGTCTAATTATGCAGGCGCAAACTGACAGTTTTTTTGTGACAGCCTCGAGGCGGTCAATATGACCGTTGCGTTATTGAGAGAAAATGGCCGCGGTGTAGGCGGCCATACGACCGAGGCGGCTGCGCTGGCGCGAGCAACGGCGAAGGAGAGTGCACGAAGACACGTCTGACTACGTTTAACTTGCTAGAAAACTGTTTCGATGCTTTTTTCGACTGGAGAAGCAGACTGTGGAGTGTGTGCGACGAAGTCGCCGGTGAACTGGGAGGTGTGCGTGCGAGCGCGCTGTCGGTGCGGCGGCAGGTGTTGTGCACTGCGGTTCTTTGCCACGGGCGGCTTTCAACCTGTCGTTTAAAACTAGGCGGCTGCGTTTTATGGAGGAAAAACGCTAAGGCGCCCGTGTGCTGTGCGATGTCAGTGCACGTTAAAGATCCCCAGGTGGTCGAAATTATTCCGGAGCCCTCCACTACGGCACCTCCTCCTTCCTATCTTCTTTCACTCCTTCCTTTATCCCTTCCCTTACGGCGTGGTTCAGGTGTCCAACGATATATGAGACAGATACTGCGCCATTTCCTTTCCCCAAAAGCCAATTATTATTATTATTATTAAACTAGGCGCACATCGGCATCGCACAACAGATGGTAAGCAAATGCGTGCGGCAGGTGTTGGAGGCAATCTGCAAAGCTAGCTCGCAGAAAGGGTGGGTTCCTGCGGTCACCTCTGTGCCACAGCTACATATAAATAAAACATGGTTATGCTGGCAAAGCACTTTATTTTTCCTAGCAAATCGCACTTCGTGGTCGCCTTCTGTTTCCCAAGGGAAAAGGAACAAACAACCACACATCACACACTGCAACACCTCACCTTTCGGCATTTTTGTCATCGATCAAAAGAGCCGAACAACACAAGGCTTCAACAAGCTATCTTTGTCGATTTCGTACCATGCGCTCCTTGCAAGTTCGCTCTGCAGGCACGTAGCCTTCACTGCATTCGTTTAAATTTCTCTGCGCACTTAGCTCAACTGCACAGTAGCTTGATTTCAGACGCCGCGTAAAAAACAATAACACGGCGTGGAATCGGCTGCTTTCGTGCTAAGCGACTTTTTTTACCGCCGTCAGCGCATCCCCGCGGCACCGAAAGTAACCCACCAGTAAATTTAACAGCACAACTTCGTACGCTTTTTGTTTGGCTTAATATTTCACAACTTTAAACACAATATTTTGGCAAATAAAATATTAGTTATTTTGATCGCTGCTCATTTCTTATTTCTTTTTACAAAACTTTAGCAGACTGTCTCTTGCCGTGCAAATAAATGCTCTCGGAGCGCCGTCCTGCTGTAATTGCCTGATTCCTCGTTGTGTCAAGCGGTGCATCTCGTCTTTTCGTCATTTTGACGACACTGCCAATAACTTATGACATAATTTGTGACATTTCCGTAATACGGCCCTGGTTTCAATTCCGGGAACTCTTCATCACTATAATTACGCTATAGACTGCCGAGGCACTGCGCTGGGGATGTCGGTCGAAAATTTTCAGTTCTGCACGCATGTAGCGTTTGTGCTTCAACCGTAGTGCAGCCTGTGCGAATTATACTATAAAGCGGCCCAAATTTCTCGTTCCTTCACTTATGTCGCATGTGGCTTAATTACGCTTTTGCCTTTTGCTTTAGATAGCAGTTTCGACTGAGGATAATCTTGCTCTTGAAATTCAGAAATATTGGGACACGCTTTTTTCAGAAACGTTATTGGACGTTGTTGTGTTTTTTTCTAAAGAAGTGAAGAAAGTTCAAGGTGAATATTTGTTAATTTAATTGGCAACTGTATGGAACCACCGTATTTTGCCGATGTTCTCAAGTGATCCACATGTATCGTCTTGGTGGGCAGTATATAGGACTACCCATCACATCCAGAGCATGCATCAAGAACAGATCTTCGTGTTCATCGAGAAAGGTTTACAGCCGAACGAACGCCCGGTGCACCTTTGCAGTAGCGAGTACGTTCGCTCCTGAAACGTATGAGTGGCGCAAGGAGTAAACCGAACGCCGGTTTTACTAGAAACTGCACAGATAGGCGTCGTTTTTTTTTTAAGCTTGATTGACATACTATATTTTGCTTGTGTAAATGCATTTTAGAGCCGCATTAGGAAGCAACGTCTTTCTTTCCGTCATCCATGTTCTTTGTGTTGTTTTGCCTCTTCCACTTTTCCCCCATTTCTGTCTCCCTTTCCCATAGTTTGTGGTTTTCCACAGTGTCCACCTCGATCCGGCTTTCCAGGGAATTTACATGTGATGCTAGTGACGCTAGTGTGGAGTTTTCTTCGTCAGTCTAATTGTCCAGGATAGCACTTAGTATGCGACATCTCCACATAAAATCCGCGCTTTCCTGCTAGTCTGTCGAAAAAACCGTGTTCCCTCTAAGTTTACCAACCCCTCATAGTCCCTATGCCTAACCTGATTTTTATTCTAGCCTTGGCACAACTGTATTATTGCTACCAGAGAAACTACCGAATGTGTGGTTATTATAATAAATTATAAGAATATCGGGTAATCCTCACGTGCAGCGCCATCGATGGCAGAAAAGTAAAAACTGCAAGGGACGTTGACACCCGCCGCGGTGGCTCAGTGGTTAGGGCGCTCGACTACTGATCCGGAGTTCCCGGGTTCGAACCCGACCGCGGCGGCTGCGTTTTTATGGAGGAAAAACGCTAAGGCGCCCGTGTGCTGTGCGATGTCAGTGCACGCTAAAGATCCCCAGGTGGTCGAAATTATTCCGGAGCCCTCCACTACGGCACCTCTTCCTTCCTTTATCTTTCACTCCCTCCTTTATCCCTTCCCTTACGGCGCGGTTCAGGTGTCCAACGATATATGAGACAGATACTGCGCCATTTCCTTTCCCCCAAAACCAATTAAAAAAAAAAGGGACGTTGACCGCTGCGCTCTCTGGTTTCACCGCAATATTCTCTTGCGCTTTCTTGCACATGTACGCACTCGCGTGGCGCGTCGCAATGTAGCGCCTGCATACCGGCTTCAAAAAAATCGGCCATATTGGCGCACACTTCTGCAAAGCGAACTGAATTAAAGGGGATATGAGGGAAGCCGGAGGTCACCAAAACGAAGGAGTGTAAAGGAAATGTTTCTATATTTATTTGTATTGTTGATCAATTGAAAATCTTAGTCCAATTATTTAATGGATGCAAAATAATCGATTTCAAAATAGGAGACAAAATAACCACATGCATCCGGTGGGATGCGAACCCACAACTTCCAATTTCGCGCATGGTAACCAACTAAGTTACGTTGGCGGCAATGCAATCGGCCACTTCCACTTTCGGGCAGCTTATGCGGCATGTTACCTAATCTCGAGTATGTTCACCAGTGCCACCCTCGTTCATAGCGGCGGACTTAGTGCCACGTGACCGCGAATGTGACGTGGAACGTGATGGAACGATGATGGTGGCAGCTGTACAAGCATCCTTTCATGCTGCCTGTGGCCTCAAGATTGCCAGAACCCATGCACTCGTTAAGCTATTAGCAGACAAGGTAAAAGAAATGAGGGTCTCACTATAACATGCATATGATGGAATCCAACTGTCATCGAAACCAGTGAAAGCAGACGGAAGTGGTTCCTTTTTATTCGTTTTTTTTTTAAAGCAACGTGCCCCTATATTTCGGTGGTGTTTTGGAGGTGAAAACACATTGCGAATGGGGAGAGGCGACGAAAGACAAACCGAACCAACTTGCCATCCCACTAATTAAACCACCTTGGCAGATGTTTACGGGGGTAGGAGGCACAGCTGTAAGCCTGAAAAAATATGGGCTATCAAACACTGACGTTCTCGCCACGCTACCTAACTCGGCATTTATAACGATCCTGCAGTTAGAAAGGTGCGAATGCGGGCGATAATTACCGCAGTCGGTACGTGCATTGGCCTCTTTTACTTACTAGTTGAGTTAGTATGCAGAGTAAAAAACCGCCAGCACTTCAAGGAGAACTTTTTGCTGAGCTAGCTGGTCCATTCTGACACGCCACAGTACTTCTTCCTGTCTCATCTTCGTTTCGCCTTCGAGCACCTTCATTCGCGCTGCTTTACTTATATCAGAAAGAACTTCCTTCAATCTCCTTACAGCGCTGGCCCAAGATTGTCGCCTTTCTTTACTGTGCTACTTGCGTGAGAGTTGGAATAGTTTCTGAAGTGGATCTCATTTTTTAGTGTTCCGTGTACTAATGTGGCAGCCCCCGACATGACAATGCCTCGAAACTCCGTTTTTCTCCGCCGGGACAGCTCCGGTCATTGCGAATATAACCTCTCGCGCAACTAGCCTGTCGCAAGTACTCAAGCAGATAGCAGAGCGGCCGCTCCGGCGGTTGCTCCAGCGGCGCCCCGACTTCCCATGCTTCGTCGGCAGCGGAGAAGCACGGCGCTGTTGTCGCATGGCCAAACTTGAGCTTTGGTTCGCTACAGCTGCAACTTGAACTAGAAAGAAGAGTGTAACTTGTTACCGTATCCTTGTTAAACACATGTAGTACATATGTGATATCACCAGCTACAGTTGCGCAACTTGGTATGACGAGTAGTACTTAAAGGATAGCACTAGATATGGGCATCGGGCAGAATTTTCATGCGAAAATTTGGTGACTATATTGCATTATTCTGGAAAAAATAATTTCCTACCAATGATTCAGTGTACTGGTTTTTTGTACTTACTTATTTCTGCCGTAGGGATTGTTGCCGGGGTAGAATTCAATTTGTAGCTTTTGATAATCACTCTTGTCACCTTTATGACGCTCCAGAGAAAGGCACCAGCCATCAGCTTTATCCAATAGAGGGTTGATATTATCAAAAATTACCCAGTATTTCTCGTCTACAGGAAACGCCTGGGATTTAAAAGGTAATTTATATATACAACCATATATGCTGAAATGTAGTGGCACACAGAAAAAAAATTTCAGTTGCTTTCTGTGTGACCAAATGTATTATTCGTGGGGGTCCTTTATCAAGAGGAGGCGACACCAGTCTTCTAAAACATTTTAATCTTTTTATTCACAGATGCATTGGCGGTCATTTTTATCATTTGCGGAGACGCTTATTTTTGAAGTAACACGATTAAAACCAATCAACGGTAGTTCTACTTACTACGGTGCCAGTGCAGTTGACACAGATAATAAAATTTCACTTTTACTGAGAGTTCTGTAACTTACAACGCTCCTTAAAGAGCAAGAGGATAACTTTAATACAATCTATATTTCAGCAAAAATCGGTTCCGTGGCTCTTTCAGGGCATGTTGCTATTTCTCCGGCTGCAAACGAAGGGTTCACCGTCGTAAAGCTTGGATTTAAAAATGTTCCCGCCATTCAGTTCAAACTCGTGACGGCATTGCCAAAACGGACGGGTTGTCGCCGTTTAGGAGTGAGTGGCGATTTCGGGTAGGCTCTAAGATCCAAAATTCAGTGCCTAGGCGCATATTTTGTTTGCACGATCGGCAGGTAATGGCAACAACTGTATTAAGCACTTGGTGATTTCTATGTTATAAAAGATTCTTTTCTGATGAGAGTGGTCTCTTTGTGATTAGAATACGATACCTAACACAAAGGCCAAATTCTATTTGTTCTCATAGTCTGTTTAGCGCCAATACCCCGTTACATATTCACGGAGAAAAGAAGAGAGTTGAGAAAGCAGACGAGTATTACCTTTGGAATGAGGTTTGGAAATAGTTAAAGTCGACTTACCATCATCGTCGTCATCATCATCAGTCCAATTGTCTCCACTGCAGCACAAAGGCCTCTCCCGTATCCCCCCAGTTAATCCTGTCCCGTGCGAGCTGCGGCCACCTTATTCATGCCTCCCTAATCTGGAATCCACTCCGTTACCAGTACTTGAAGTTTTCTTTTGCTTCTAGTTCCAGACTTGGAAATATTAGCTAGGATGTTTAGGCCACATGTTTTCATGTGTTTGGTATCGTCAGCGATGCCTGTAAGGTGCTTTAATTGTAAAAAGTAGGCTTTTTGAGTTATAAGAACGCTTTTTTAGCCATAACATTGTCAGCAGTGTAGTACCCTAGGATACATCTAGAATGTGCTAGCTAATAAATTGGTTAACTAATGTTGAATAGTTAAATTTCTTATTATTACCGTTACGCTCATTTATTATTAACAGGCGTGTAGCCCACCATAAGTAATGTGTGCGTTAATTTTTTGCACAGTACTCCTAAAGACATTTTTCAAATTGACTTGTTTCGAACAGAAAACTTTTTACAAGCGTCCTTTTCAAGAAAAAAGCAGAGCCAAATATCAGCGTGTCTTTTACTTGCTCATGGCTCGTAAAGCGTTAAAGGAGAACACGGACGACAGAAAGAACGACACGGACAGGCGCTATCCGTGTCGTATTTTCCTTTCGCGTTTTACGAGCCATGCATTTCAACCAACTTTTTCAACTTTCTGCTCTTCTAAATTTACTTTCTCATTGACTCTCTTTATATAACTCACGCGTTAGCGCCATGTTGCCGCTTATGTCATCGGTCGGCACCGCAGACGCAATTTTGAAGTCCCTGCCGTCAGAATGGCATGGGTCGGGGTCTTTTGATATTACAACACCCATGACTAAGCAGCGCCCTCATGTAAGAAAAGCAGCGCTCAGAAACAAGAAACGCAGCCAAAACACAAACTCAGTGACAGGACAGCAGGATCGCCTTCTCGAGCAGCTGACGGAAAAGGAGAAGCAAAGAAGACATTTTACACTGGTGTCTCCAGCATGCAGTGCACCCAGACCTGCATAACATCCTTGGGAACACGGCGGAGGAGAAAGATTTACCGGTGGACGAGGTTTCGCTTGAAGTTTGTGTTCATCAGTTTGTCACCGTTCTGGTCAACAGCACAAAACACAAGCCCAATGGAATGGCTGAAGGAAGTTTTGTTGAATAATGTTTTAAAGCATGACAGCCAAACACGGCTCAACATGTAAGTACGAAGTTTCTGTGCAAGCTGTATAGCTTTGTTTTGTAGCCGCGTATTGCTGCGCTTGTGCGGCTGCTATACATTGGGATACACTATACACAAGGTACACTATACAAGGTATGCACTATACTAACATATAGTGTATACCTTGGGGATACACTACACCTTAGGGCTACACTACACCTTGGGGCGTATTCCCTGAAATCTTATACAAACGCCGTTCCCACTTCCAGTAGTTGATCATAAGCTACCCTCTTACCTTGTGCTTGCCTTTCCTGTTAGATAATTTAGTTAGAGCAACTTTCTCGGTCAGACGGGGTTCCCAGGTTCGAATCCTCAACCAGTAAAAATTTTTATTCAACTACGAGGTGTCTGTGAAAGCTCTATAGGTTTAGTTCGTAGCCATATGACTGCGTTCGGGTGGATGCTAATGAACAATTGCTCCCTCATTACAAATCTGGTACACCTTGGGGGATTCCCCTAAACATTTCACGAACATTGTTGCCGCTTCCTGCTGTTGGTTAATAAATTCTAGTCGTATCAAATGGTAGCCGTCCCGGATAGCTCATTTGGTAGAGCGACTTCCCGGGTGAGGCGGCGGTCCCAGGTCTGAACCTTAGATCAGGATAAATTTTTCTTCAGCTACAAAGTTTCTATGGAAGCTGTATAGCTTTCCATAGTATGGCTGAGCTTGGGTGGATGTTAATGAGTAATTACTCCTTCGTTACAAATCTACTACACCTTGGGAGATTCTCCTAAACCTTATACGTCATGCCATATGCATCGTCATGTCTCGTCCTGCCTCGTTATGCCATATGCTAGCCGTCCCTGTTAGATAATTTGTAAGGGCGACTTTCTACGTTAGGTGGTGGTCCTGTGTTGGAATCCTGGGACAAGAATTTTTCTACAACTACGAGGTTCCTCTAGACGCTATGTAGCTTTTCTTTATAGCCACATGGCAGTGCTTGGGTAGATGCTAATGAGTGACTGCTCCTTCATCACACAACTAGTTTATCTTTGACAAGCGCTCCTGTGATGAGCATGTATGCTATGCATGCTATCTGACCCTCTTGGTTTTTAATGTGACAGGCACAAATAAACAAAGGTTTTTTAATGTGACAAGCACAAATAAACAAAGACGTTGTATGCAGTTATGTAAGCTTACGCCACTTCACAGATCACATTTCTCTCGTTTTGACAATGACATTGTTAGTTGCCACTATCGTTTCTCAAGATATGGTTAATCAGCGACAACCATAAATGGATAAGAAGAGGTGACGCTTTCTGGAAAGACTTCATGCAGTATTTTCTTTAGTTGAAACAGGGACGATAGCTGCACGAGGCTTCCCATCATTGAGATGACCACGCGCTTTCAGACTTTTGCCTCCACGTGGTTAACGCCTTGTTAGCATAGAGCTCATTACTTCGAGAGAACGCTTGTATTTGTAACAGAATATCGATATATTTCATTAGGCGAAACACCTAATTACACGCTCAATAGGCCGCAGTGCGTTATCAACGACTTTAAGCGTGATGCGAAACCCAAGGATTATCACCGGTGACATGCCCAAGAAACAAAGTTACAGTGCAACGAAGACTGTATTGTATCGAAGCCTCCGCACTCTGTCGCCTTAGAACCTCCTGTACAGAGTATAGTAAGAACTTGTGAGCCAAGAGAAAAGAAAAAAAGCGGATTCAGGGTTGTTGGCTTCATGCTGGCCGAAATGGTATGAATGAGGAATGCTGCTTATATAATGCCCAGAAGTTTACAGTCTGAAGGAATAACACTGACTGATTTGTCCATGCTTCCAGGAAAAAAAAAAATGACATTGAGATTAAATTATCCGGAACGTTTATTTTTTATCATGTTTTATGCAGAGGCATGCTGTCGCACCTTACCCAACTAGTATATGCGTATCAGCTGCCGGTAGTTTCGAGCTCCTGCTATGCCGGAACAAGTAGCAGTTTGTAAGTTAAGTGAGCTTAGAGCTACATCAACAGCGCTGTGCAAAATGTGGGCGGACATTTCGTGTTGACTATTATGATCGAGGATTATGAAGGAGGAGTGGTGCGAAACAGCCTGTTTCATTAAGGTTTAAGAAATGGAGCATATAGAGACGTCTTTAAATATCAGCTGGAGGTGCCTGTGAGTTTTGTTACCTTTTGCCGTCTCCTGAAATGGTAAAGGCATTCAGTCGCTGTCTGCGGAATGCGAACTATGATTTTTAGACTGCTGATGTTGCGCTTCCACGCGTGCCTCATTTTCACGTGCATGAAAATTACATTTCAGTACATTGTACCCCATTGTTCGAGCTTTCCGCATTGATAGCAGTACTCGCGTAACCGATTTATTTTCATTTCTTTTTGAGATTAAAATAAACTTCAAACTCTCTATAATCGAGGTCACCGTCACCCGCCTGCTTCGCGTCGCCAAGCCGCAGCTACGCAGTGGCAACCCAATAAAACTCCCCCAGCCCCAGCAGCGGATACTGACTGGAGCAACCTTTGCAGGTCAGGTTGCTTGACGACGAAACTATGAGGACGCAGGGTCACGTCGCATCCACAACAAAAAGTTCAACGGCGAAGCGACAGAAGTTCGAGACGACCGCGCCTCCCAGTCTATATGACTGTGACGAACGCCATCCGCAGTCACAGCAGCCGACGAAGCCGTGACGAGACTCCGAGATACGCCTTCAATGGAAGGAAACGAACCACCGACCTTGAATTAACTGTCGCCAGGTGAACACAGGCGCCGACTTTTCTTCCATCACTGGACTGTACGCAGCTCACCTAGAGAAACTGACGATCGTTTAGGACGGCCCGCAAACCCGCACCGCGTGAGGTGACCTTGTTAGGCCGTCGGGACGATGCGCTCACCATTGATGACCAACGGACGTAAACGTACAGACATAAGTAAACGAAGCTCGCTATTTTTAACAAATAGCAATGACGTCTTTTCTATTGGACATGAAGAAACACTATTTGCCATGAGAAAACATACTGGCGTACACTACTAGTATGCACATACCACAGTCTCCAGTTTCAATTAGGAAACGCGCGAAAAATTTTACAAGGCAAAAGCACACTCCATTTACTCTTCTCCGCACTTGTGCCTACTCTGGCAGCTCTGTAGTCCTGCAGCAGTGTTTCCGCGATGTCATCTTGGGAGTGGACTTCCTCAATGAAAATACCTTCCAACATACACTATAGAATCTCGTTGCATGGATCTCATTGAGTGACAAACAAACGTCCCACTCCAGGCCCGCGTTATTGTTTCCGTAGGAGTCGGCAGGGTGAAAAAAATCGATGACGTCCTCGAAGGGGAACGCGCAATTGCTTCTTAACCGCGGAATCTGCAACGCAGGAGTCATCCGTTTCGGGAATGGAAGAGCTAAGGTGCTCATTACCAATTCCAGCGATGAATATCGGCACCTCAGCAAAGGTACAGATATCGAGTTCCTGGATAAAATTCCCGAGGTTAGCAGTGGGTCCGTCGTATCAGAACCGTCATCGGCCACCCAAGTATCCTAAACTCCACAGCGCACCTTCGATAGTTGCCCTGCGCTGCCGTACCATGAGTTGCATGGACTCCTACGGCGTTATAGAGACCGTGTTTGATTGTCGTCAGAGCTGCTGCAGGCACCATGCACCGCATCTCAACCGACGAGAATGCACCACCTGCCCGTCGAAGACCCTAACCGAGTGTTAACTAACTAACAACGCGAAGCAATCAAGACTAAAGTGGGACAGACGCTTAAATGACGACGTCATTCCACTGTCAGAGCCCATGGGCGTCACCTGTTCCGATGAGGAAGAAAGATGTTAACTTTTCGGTACTGCATGAACCTAAAAGGATGTGTACACCCTCCCGCGCATCGACGACACCCTGGACCGACTCTGCAAAACGGAGTACATTTCTTGGATCATCTCAAGAGGGGTACTGTCGCACCGAAGTCGGAAAAAAAATCGAGCGCAGACCGCCGCCTCTATCACGTTCGACAGCCTTTTTGATTTCAAGGTGATGCCATTCGGACTCTGCTCTGCTCTTGAAACTTTTCAGCGAGTCATGGACACGGTGTTGGCATGTGTAAAGTGGAAAATCTTCCTCGTTTACTTAGACGACTTTGTAGCCTTCGCATCAACCTTTGGCAATCCGGTCTCCTAGACTCTACTTAAGCCACAAAAGTGCCACTTCGCTTACGTGGGGCCGTTGTTTCTGGGCCTTGTTGTTCACAAGGATTTAAAGCGCACTCTTCGTGCTGCCTGCGTTCAGGAAAGCCGTCGAAACATTTTCGAGACTTTGTGTCTGTCGTCGAATTTTCTTGAATGACTTTTAGCGTATTTCCGAGCCCCGGACATGCCTACATTTTCATTTACCTTAGTGGGTCAATCACAAAATGTGATGTCCCACAATCTGTTTGGCCAATTCTCTGTTTTTTTTATTAAAGAGCTTCTCGCTCTCTCTCTCTCTCTGTTGGGCCAATGAGCAAAATGCTAGTTTTGGCAATTAGTCAAACTTTTTTGGTAGCAGACTGTATATCACGCAGTAGTAAAAACGGCAGAACATTAAAAAACCACTAAAAAAATGGAGAAGCGGTCCGTTATGCTGGCGTCCTATACTCCATCTATAACATTGTAGTGATTACACAGGATGTGGCCTGTGGTAATTTGCGGATGTTGGTGTTGTTGTAGTGGGTTTTGTGAATAGGTTTTAGAAATTATAAGAGTACAACAGCTGCATATAATTATTGTTTCAATCTCCTGTCGTATCAATGTTAAAATCACGTGTAATTACTGCCGGCCGTTTGTGTTCTTTGTTCAGAAAAGCAAGAATGTTTTCTGCTTTTTTTTTTAATTTGTGAGCATTTGAGTTTGGGCGCCTGTACACAACATCAGCCTTTGTAACCGGGAGTAGTGTGATGAGAAGAGAGCCTATGATCTGATTACTGAGAAAAATAATATTCTGGACAACGCATCGAAGCTAAGATCTCACAAGGAAGGCAACACATCCACCATGGTTTCTGCCACTTTAAAGCTGGAGAGTAGGTTAAATTCTTGAATACGATTGTGTTCTTGTTTTAGCCATGTTTCGGAATGGGCTATTATGTCATATACGAAGTTGTGATCTGAGAGGAATGTCAGTAAAAAGGTTCTCATTTTTCCGTAAATTTCGGATGTTGCATGATGTAGCAACCTGACAAAAGTATACGTTCCGTTCCGATGGGAAACACCGCAAATCGGCGCTTTCAATAAACTCCAAAGCCATTTTGAACCAACGCCAGTCTTCCGGTACTCCGGTGAAGAAGAAGCAAGCCAGATCTACATTGACTCAAGCAACGAAACAGAGCCAGCCATTACTAACCCAAGCCGCTCTCTGTAAAAAGCTGAGGATAGCTATCCAGCGACGGGTAAAGAGTGATAACCTGGGCCAGACAGAAATTCCGTCCGTACCTGTATGGAGGGTCATTGGTCCGGATTAATTTATGTACATGTCGACATCAGCGGCCGACTTTGCAAGAAATCTGCGTGCGTCGACACCGAGTTTTCGGTACGGTGCAAGAGGCTCTGCCATTCACTTTAAAGCGTCGACAACCAGTCTTTTTCGTCATGGAGGACAGGAGTTTGAATCGTGTAGCGGGAAAACGTTTAAATTATTTTTTCTCAGCCACCAATGCGTTCGTTACTGCCGGACAATCATCAACGCGATTATAAATAGGCATAGAATCGATATTAACTGCTAAAATAATTGGAATCCTCCTCAGTGTGATATCAAAAATTTGATAATATCATTTACAATCCTCTTCATGAACTTCTTTCAGAAACGATATTTGAATTGAACTACCTTTAAAGTCTAGCACGTTCGGAAGAAAGTTTGAAAAAGTGGGGAAAAATAGTGTTTCAAGAATGTATGGCACGCTTGCTCTTCCTTTAAAAAACGAAACGAAAGTAAAATAAAACAAAAAACGACATGTAAAGATTTAAATAATGTGCACCAGATGTTCTAGAAAGCTTCGAAAATGATGTCAACAATATTCAGGAGCAAATTACTACATATTGTTGAATTGAAAACTCTGTATTTTGACCTTGTAGAAGCAATGAAATCGCTATGAAGGATGAACGGAACCAACTAATTTGCCCAGCATTTGGATTTACATGAAATTCTGCCATCACAGAGTTAGCCTTGAATGCTACAGCAGCCTTGGAGGATGCTGTTAAACGCTCTTTTATTCCATGCCAAGTTTCAAGAAGTGCGCATAACATGGTATTGATCGGAGGAAAGTCTCGTAATGTATTTTGCACAGATTGAAGCAGCGAAGATACTTAATCCGTATTCTAGTAGCACTAACCAGGTACAGCGATTATGATGAAGGTTTCAATTGTGTGAAATGGAAATTTTTGCCTCACCTTCTAAAAATGTAAGTTGCTACGAATCTGGTTCCTGTGCATTTAAGTGCTCCTTACTTAGTGGAACTGAAATGTCTACGAGAACTAATCTCATAGTGCTTTCAGTGCTACCTTGCGTGCTCTGAACAGGAGCGCCGCATATGGTCATATATATATATATATATATATATATATATATATATATATATATATATATATATATATATATATATATATATATATATATATACAGATATGAAATGTTGCCGTTGGCAATTACCACACTGAGTGAGATGAAAGTTAACTTTTTTTACAGTTTTTACTGCTAGCACAGACATCAAATGGTAGGTGCAAACCCGCATTTTAGATGCGAGTATTAATTTGGGAAGTAATATCTGAATACCGTAATGCCCCCATCAGGTCAAATCAGTCACCAACGCATGTCAGATGACTGAGTGTCATACTCTGCAGTGTATATGGCAGCCAAAAATTTGTGCTCGAACTAATAAATAAACGTGACGTTCATGGTCGCCTTTAAAAGCCTCAAAATGAATGAAAAACGCGTAGGAAGAGGAAACCTCACTGATATGTTACTAAAAAATGACATAAATTAGCTGGAAATAAAAATTTAAATCGCGTCAACAGAGCTAAGAACCAGGTGCCGGCGAAAGCTAAACGAACTCATTGATCACGCTTTGCAGTTCATCTCCTGTGTGACTTGTAAGACAATGTCATCAGCGAACTGCAAATTATTTAGGTATTCTCCATTAACTCTAATCCCCAACTGTTCCCAATTCATGCCTAGGAATACCTCTTGTAAACAGGCGGTGAATAGCATTGGCGAGATCGTGTCCCCTTGCCTGACGCCCTTCCGTACTGAAATTTTATTGCTGACTTTATGGAGGACTATGGTAGCTGTGCAGACGCTATAAGCACTCTCCAGTATTCTCACATAAGGCTGTTCTACACCCTGATTCCGCAATGCCTGCATGACTGCTGATGTTTCCACTGAGTCAAATGCTTTCTCGTAATCAATAAAGGCTATATGTAGCGGTTGGTTGTATCTGGCACATTTCTCTATCGCCTGATTGACAGTGTGAATATGATCTATTGTGGAATATTCTTTTCGAAAGGCTGCCTGATCATTTGGTTGATTGAATTCTAAGGTTGCCATGACTTTAATAGCGATCATTAAAAACGATTTATACTGCAATATGAAAGGAATAAATGGTTGCGGTAGATCATGTGGCATTTAGGATCATGAAGTAACTTTATTATCTAATAATCTTGGTCCTGTTTTTCATTTTTAGTTCTCATCTTTCTTGTTCTATGCGCATGAGTTCGAAAGTTATAATTTGGGGATATATCTGTATGTCTAGTGTAAAGCTTTTTTTCTGTAAATAATTGCATAAGTTTGAAGTAATATACGTGGTTGGCCGGTACGTAATAGATTGTATTTCGTCAATATAGAAGGCCTGAAGGCTCTTGATGGGGTCGGACGTAACAAAACCTAGCACTTCCTCCGAATTCCTAATTACAAAGGGGTCGTCTATACTAAACGGGTTAAGTTCTAAGAATGTAAGTTTTTCGTGCAGAAACAAAACGACACACTTCTGCCAAGCCCCTTTCTTTGAAATGATCACCCTTATGGGCACGTCGACATTGTGCGTTTTAGCACGGAACAAAACTTCCAGGTAGTTCCGCGAACGTTGTTCAATGCCCTTGCTCAGTTGGTCTAGATCAAGCTTAGTACACAGTCTTCCGCTTCGGTCTTGCGTCAAGAAAGTTAGACCTCACCGTGGGATTTGAAGGGGGCGGAAACAGCCTCGAACGCTGTGCCGTTGAAGATGCCGTGGGAGATAACACTGAAGCCGCCCCCCTTATCTGCTGTTATAGCACACAAGGAATGTTCTGACATAAAGGCTGCGACGAGTTTCAGGGGGAGTTTGGAAGTGTTGGGACTGCAGCGGTTTAGGACGTAAATGCCGTCCAAGGTGTATTGACTGGTTTCGTCCGAGTCTGGAGCTAACTTGGGTACGCTTCACTCGAGCTCAAGGGCAACCAGCATAATCCTGATTCTGGCATCAAGGACATTTGATACTTCAGATGGTAAAGGGATATTGATATTGTGAATGGATTGAAAATAGACAGCCGCAATGTAACGACTCTCACCAAAAACTGAACTTTTATAATATAGAAAAGATAAAGAAACGAAACACCGGTGCTACCATCATGCTTATGTTTCGCCAGGAAACTACGTGCGTTGACACCAAATTTTAGGCGCGGACCACAGGCTTTGCCACACCACCATTAACTTCAAAAGGCGACAACCAGTCCCTTCCGGCGTCGGCGCCGCAGGTTTGAATCAAATGTGAGAAAATTTCTTGAGTATTCTCAGCCATCAATTGGTTTATTTACCGGAAAACAGCAACATCCCAACCACAGAATTGATTGTTACTAAGAAATATAACAAGAGTTGTCGTAATTGTCCATACCAATAATTTTTGTAGTACTTATTGCATTTATAATGAAAAAGAACTGCGTAAAAAGACCTTCGCCCGTCCCGTGTGCTTCTGCTCTCCTGTCCTGTATTTTTTTGCGCAGATTTGGTTTTTTATAATGTCGTACCAACTAGCCTCTCACCGCACTCTTCTAGATTTCATTTCTTGCAGAGTTCTTCCCTAACTTTTACTTAGGTAAAAATATCTTAATACGTACATTTTTACGCTGTCGATTAATACCAACGAAGGCTATTTCGTTGACCTGTTTTCGCAGGCGTATTATATTATTCCGTCGGATGGCCAAATGAAGCGCCGAAGCAATTTGTGGTGCTTTGAGCTTCCTTTGGTTAAAGCAAAGGAGTATCAAACCTAGCAAGAAACATGAGGTAAAAATTGAAATTTATGTGCATATGGTGCTCAAAAAAACCTTGATAATGGCTGAAAAAATGTTCAGCAGTAAACGACAAGAATATTTCGAATTCAAAACGCTGTATATCCACTTTCTGGAAGGGCTGAAATCTCTCAGAATAAAGACAGCAACTAAGCAACTCGTCGAGCTGAGTATCTGCATGAACTTACTTCAGCCGCTGCAGCCTTCAATGCTGCAGCAACACAAGATGATGATGTTCACCGTAGTCTCTAATAATGCTAACCTCTGCTAAACTTCAAGAAGTACAAATGACCTGCCGCTGATTGGAGGAAAGTTACATTATGCACCTTGAAGAGAAGAAAGCTTGAGATGGAAATTTAATCGCACTTTTTTGAAGTCCAAGTTGCTGGAATGCTCTGCTCTCATCGCAGTTCGTTGTTCCTTACTGAACGAAACAAATAATATCAGAGATAATAAAACTACTAGCTTCAAAGCGTTTCCTCTCATGCCTGACATTCACTGAACAGTAAAACTTCTTTTTGGGCTAGTTGGTGCATTTTTTAAACCAAGGGAACGGAACAGCGCAAAAACATGCAATCACACAAGAAGGACAAGACACGACACGAGCGCTGACTGACAACTGAATTTTATTGAGCGGAGGCATGCCTTAAATAAGGCGAGCAACAGAGGTGAAAAAAGAGGAGAGCGCACAATCAATAAGGATACCAGCAAGCACTCTAACGTTAGCTGCTTCCAAAAAGTCTATTTCAGCTACAAAAAGCGATAACGAGGGAGTGCTGGTGCAAGTGTCTGCATATTTCTTGATATAGTAGGCTTCCAGACTAACACGCGCAGTCCTGTCGGCACTCTTGCCTAGAATCCTAGTCTCAGCCAAACGAGCCACGCATCCTCTGCACTTAATTACGTGCGCAACCAAATGTGCGTACTTATATTTTAATTGACTTAAATTTCGGGCATGTTCCCCCAATCGTTCATTGATGCAACGGCCAGTTTCGCCTACATAAATCTTTCCACACGTCATGGGAATGGCATAGATTACGCCTGTTGAGCACTTGACAAACGGTGTGTCAAGTCAAAACTGGCATCCTGTTTTCTTGGAGCCACAAATGCGTGGGCACAACTTTCCCAGCTTGTTGGGTGCCGAAAATACAACGGACACCCCATGCCTGTTGGCCACATTCTTGATATTGTGCGAAGTCTTGTGCAAGTATGGCAAAACCACAGGCTTATCAGCCTCCCGACGGTCATCATTCAGTCTTCTTGTACCAGTCTTCAATATCTGAAGCATGGTTTCAGCAACAGCAATCAAGACCGAAGGGGGGAAACCCGCCGCCAAAAGTCGGCTAATCTGATTCTGAAAAATTGATTGCATCTGGGAAAACAGTACGAAAAAGTCAAAGACCATGGCAGAGCTCAAACATTTTGCACGGAACGGCTAGTTTAGAGAATTAATATATGATGCTCTGAGAGACCTCCTTGCAGCTGGTTTACGTGTCCAAGTGATGCAAAGGTTATTGCAGGAACTGAACGCTTAACTTTTGAAGGCGCCTATAAGGTAGCCGTTGACAAAGAGACGGCGGTCCACCAGACAAGAGAGCTGCTCATAGACAAGGCAAAACCGACCTAAGTTAATGCAGTGCGTAGGAGCATGAAAGGATAAAAAAAAAACATGCGTCCGGTGAAAATAAAGAAGGCTCATCGAATAAAAACGGCATTTGTTATCGTTGCCAGAAAGCGCATGATCCCGGCAGATGCTGGTACGGAAACTCTAAATGTCGAGCATGCACGAAGACCTGACATTTGCAAGTCATGTGTCAAGCAAACAAAAACGGACTTACTAAACAGCGTCAAAAAATCTGACGAAGATTCAGGGGAATTCCCGATTTGCAATGTGGTACAATGCGCATCAGAGGAAAAGCTTGGTTATCAGGTTTCAGTTATCATAGAAGGGGTGCCTATACCCATCCTCTTGGACATTGACGCTGTAGTTAGTCCCATGCAGCAATAGAAACCGAACAGATATGAAAAAGAAGCCAGAAAGGCCCCCCTCTGAGGACGCATGCGGGAAGTATCGTTTAAATTGAAGGCGGAAACTGAGTTCATGGCATAAAATGACAGCCACAAGAAGACACTGCCACTTTACATGCTAAAGGGCAAGGGCAAAGGTCTACGACCGCTTTTAGGTCGCGTATACGATTAAAATTTGCAGCTTGAGTGAAAAATGGCGTACGCTCCTACTGAAACCTTCCATATGAGCTGCTGGTATGGAATTTTGGGAATGCAGAGTTCATAAGATATAGGCAAACATATAGAAATATTTACCTTGTATGTACGGTGTGCATAAACATTCCACATGAATTTCATACAAACTCCATAAAGAGTGCGTGGCGTTATATAGAGTCCGGTAGTTTTCGTAGGTGCTTTCCATCTAGTGCCTACTGAATCTATATGCTCCATACTGACTCCATATAATTCATATGGAAACGTATGGAATTATGGGACTCGTCGTATGGAAATTTTAAGAAGGGACAGTTGGATAAGGGATCGAAGTGAGTTTCTTAGGAAGGAAGTTTCCAGTATTGTTTCCACTTTCCAGAAAGCCTGGAGTAGTGCAAATTTTTAAGCTAAGATTACTATAAAAGTGTACAGGATGCCGGTTTACTGTAAGGCTTAGCAATTTCATTCGCAATCAACGAAGCACTTGCCGTGAAATAACGAAGGTTAGAAGAGAACATGTAGAACATAACGACTGAGCTTTGTTATGACTGAGCTTGCGACACGCACGACGTTTGACCAGCCGACGACCCCGAAGAAGGGTGCCGCGCTGAGAAAGAGCCTGCGGCATTTCCTCACGTTTCGCTGGGTGGGAATGACCTTCCCTTTGACTGATTTCCCGGAGACGGACGCTTTGGGGCAGTGACCGACGACGGACCGGACTAAAGGCGCTCTTTCGGGGGAATAAAGGGACGGAGCCATCGAGTAATTACCCATTTCCGTCAGGAGCAGGCCCCATCATAGAGAGCCCGCCGCAGTTGAGGCCCGCGGCGCCGCAAGGACCACACGTGTTTTCGGGGACACGGAGCCGCTTGCACCACTATTGCTGCACTGCAGGAATCAGCAGCGGACATGCGATTTCTCCTCGCCCGTTCCCACAAGCTGACTTTGCAACCAGTGACCCCGCTTGCTACAGAGCTGTGCTACTTCGATTTATTCCCACCTTGGAGAAATGTGCCTCGTGTGAGATTGGCCAGCGCGTGATGGAGGGGTGGAACCTTAGGGGTTTTAAGGACAAGGCTGAGTGCGAAAGGACGCTCATGGCTATGGCGAAAAAGCTCATCCACTCGCTCGACGCGATGAAATTTTAAATTTTGACTCTTCGCTCTGCTATCTTCGGTATGTAAATAAGTTTCGTGAAAGAGCCATTAAATCCGATTGTTTCCCCTTTGCAAACCTTCAAACTTCAGTCTTTAATCAGCCCGAAGACTCAGACACGCTACCAAATGGAGCCCCGGTTCGAGATAGCCTGCGCGCCACGACAGCCTCTCCTGTTGTTGCGGAGATTGTAAGGTGCTCATCAACGAAGTGCCCAAGACAGATTCGCCGCTTCCTCTCCCGGGAGATTTTTGCTCAATCTTTGCGGGTGACAAGGCTTTCTGCCGTATTAGCCTGTGCTTTGCTTACCAGCAAGTGCCGCTCATTGACGATGCGAAATTGTTGCTGACTGTGAATATTCACTTGAGATTGTTCGGGTTCAAGAGAATTTGCTTGGAACTGCAAGGGCACCTGCTATATTTCAAGCACTGGTGGATAACGTGCTGTCAGGCATTCTTAAGGTTTGGATGCCTCCCTGGCGTTAAGATGATGATGATGGTATCACTAGAAGACGCACAGAAGACTGTTATAGCATTGTGACCGATTTTTTAGAACGGCTTAGTAACTACAACCTCAGGCTCAAAGGAGCAAAATGCGTGTTTTTTTATGAATCCTCATCTACTTAGGCTCCGAAGTTTATGGTGATGGGATCTACCCGAAATCAACGAAAATCAAGGCATTCAGGACGCTCCAGAGCCGCAAACACTACAGAACTGAGGTCATTTGGGAATTATAAGCAACAAAAATGTTCGAAGCTGTCCGAATGTGTCCCGCAATCCCTTTTTTGGTTTTTGAGGAAAGCAAATGGCGCAGTAACCTTCTCACATATCTGGGTGGGCACCCGAAGCACGCCGTAAGGGAAGGGATAAATGGGGGGATTGAAAGAAGACAGGAAGAAAGAGGTGCCGTAGTGGAGGCCTTTGGTATAACTTCGACCACCTGGGGATCTTTAACGTGCACTGACATCACAGAGCACACGGACGCGTTCGAACCGCTTAGCCACCGCGGCTGGTCCTTGCATTAGCTTTAGCTTTTTTAAAATTGTTTAGGTTCCTCTGCGTTCGGTATCGACGAACAATTCCCCAGGCTTTATTTTGTTTCTTTTTAGCTTCCTTGTATCCTTGTGAATACCAAACACTTGTGTTGTCGTGTCCCCCCCCCCCCCCCCCCCCCCCCCCCCCCCAGAACTAAGGAATGCCTAGACGCGCAGCGGTAATAGTACAGGTTATGTTTTGGTAATAATATAGGATAGCGTTTTCGTCGTGACTCCAAGTGATACGAAGAGGAGATGTTTTCCCATGTGGTCGTGTATTTTTTTTTGTAGAACTCATCGCTTTCTTTCGCGTCACAAATGTTGCTCAGATCGTATTCGTTTTGCGTCCATTTCCTTGTATTCATTGATGCTCGTCTGAGCCCTTCTTTCACCTCTGTGTACAGCTTTATAGCGCCGTCGACTGTTCCTGTTCCGAGGAGCACTTCATCTGCGTAGATAGCTCTCTCAAGCGTCATTTCTCTATCTGGAAATTCCTTCCACACCTCGTTGAGAAAATCTAATTATAGCTACGAGAAGAAATGTACTTAACGCCGTGTCGAACGTCACCCGCGTCATCCGCAAAGTTTCTATTCTGTCCGTCAGCTGGCCCTATTCACCTTGCAAAAATACTTTTTCCAGGACACCAGTTAATGCTACCTCCTTTTGAAAATTCCAAGATTAGCGCAAGTACGTCTTCAATGAAATTCGTTCCTGTGTGAAGATTATTATTCAGAGACGTTCCATGAGTAGAACTCGAAGTATGATCAAATACGACGCGCACCTTGGGGATTTCTGTTTTTTATTTTATTTATTTACATTGTGCCCTGCAGCACCAAGTCATTACAGCAGGACAGTGGGCTTCATAATGCAACAGATAATATCGGTTTATACAATTTCAACAACTAAAAACAAAAAAATGATCAGGCCTTAAGGGCGAAATAAAAGGAAAAGAAGAGCCGTGGAATTACATCTCGCTCAGTAAAGCGAAAAAAGTGTGCTGCTGGCGCCCACCATGCACATGCGCTAGAAGCGCATTCCATTGAGAGATTGTTTTCAGAAAAAAGGAGACTTTCGTGTGATTTGTTTTTCACTTTATTTCTTGCACTTGTCATCATGCCGTGATACGTCTTGACGTATCACGCCATAATGCGGCATGTGGTAGCAGATTCTTGAATTTCGGGGCTTAGATCTGCAACTTTCTCTGCAACTCCTCACTTGAAATGCTAATTGCATCGTTGTATCGTTGCTAATTTTCAAGGCATTACTGCAGACGTTTTGTAAGCTACCATAACCGTCTTTGAGCCACTTATTGGCTTGTATCGAAGTTGACGCTTTCTTTCCACGCAACTCTAAGAGCACCGATTGTGTACTTTTGTGATTGTCCACTGGAACTCCGTTACCTCTTCTGAGCTATGGTGGCGTTCTTCGGTCAGCAGGGTTTCAATTTATTCCAAGGTACAGAACTGCTGCATTTCTTTTATTACACTTGAAGGTGTTGCCACATGGAGGACCATAATCTCGCCTCTCTTCGTCATCGCAGATCGTTGTTCATGATGTGGTTCTTGGACTATCCACCCTGCCATAGTTTGCAAAGTCACAGCCTTGTCTCCAATGCGCTGTGTCTTTCCAGTGAAAAAAAAACACTATAAATTATAGCCGATGAGCGAATTCATTTACTCAGTATCCACTTGTCGACATACGTCATCAGCGAGTTCAATCCTCAAGCAATGCAATTTCTGTAGCAGCCCTGTAGGAGGTGTAGGCAGCTCGCTGCATGAAATCACGTCAACTTGCAGGGCCTGAATTATTATTGCGTCGCTACTGCGACTTTAGGAAACAGTCACTTGCTCTGCATCCATTAACATGACTAGTTCGTGTTCTCCAAACGATTTGGTTATCAAATTTTACTTACCTTTTACTTTTGCCCATACTTCCGTTGCTAAACCCTTTGAAATGAATGACCGTTGACTGGCACTCTCAATGAGCAGTTAAGCACATTTTCCTGAAACGCCTCCTTGCACCCATGCAACAGCAGTCTTCTATAGCACAATATGTATGTTGCACTCCGATTTGCACCGCTGTGTGAATTGTGCAGGAAGGTTGCGACTCATTGTGAGTCTGCACTGACCCAATGATTTTTTTTTCTGATCTGGCGGCCATGAGTGGCACATCGACATGGCCTGATGTCCTCTGCAGCTTTTTCATAGAACTTAAGCGTTACAAAACTCTGCCACGTGATTAGGTCGCATAAATCTTAAACACGCATCACTTTAGCTCAGCACCCTTTACTTGTCTTCGTGCAATAAGCTGCGACGGCAATCCGCACTGTCATGGCTAAGTTGCGTGCATGCGCTGTGCATAAATGCCACGTTGCTCGAACCTCCGTTGGGGCGCCTCTGGCAGCTGTCGTCGTTGCTTCTTCGCATTGCGATTCTTCGCGGCACTTGCTTTTTAAGAAAAGTTAGGAAATGCTTCAACGAAATAGGTTGATCGGGTGAACCAGTCCGTGAAGTCTTAGATGCTCTGCCTATTTGAACTCCACTGGCAAGTCTAAAGAATAACTCCTTTGAGCAGAAGCACAAGCGTTGGCGCATATCCGTCTGCTGTTATCTGCAGTGCCTCCAGTTTTTGAGTGTGAACTTGGACTTCCTGCACGGTTTTACAAGTCCCTCCGTATCATTTTCCAACAAATTTGATCCCGATGAAGCAGTTATTTCAAGAGAATTTCCACTGCCTGCTCCTCGCCACCAAATGTCCCCTTCAAAATTGGGGGGGGGGGGGGGGGGGGGGGGGGGGGGGCACTTGAGCCGTGATAGCGTAATTGGTTAATTCCCGCATACATAGAACGCCATTCATTCTCTCCTTTACGTTCATATATATTTGGGAGTCCTCATACCCCTCCCGGAGCAGTGGTGCAGCGGTTAAGAGATGCGCCACTGCCCTGCGATGGCGGGTGCTGCCAGCGGTGGGCCTTGTATACGGCCCAGGTTGCTCTTCACGAGCGACCGACCATTATTCTAAGTGCTACCTGCCGCGGTGGTCAATTTGTTCCCTATCCGGTGGGCAGGTTGTGATGACGCCGAAAGGTGACGTGGCACAGGTGACCCACCTGCCTCCTTGGTTACCTCTCTGGGAACCACCACCTCCCAGAGCCATTCACGTGGTTTTTCGCTCACAGCGCCGACACCAGATTTTCTCGCGAACGGGGCCTTTAACGCTATCACGTTGAAATCATTGTGGCCTGTTCGTAGTTGCTACTGAAGGCCTTCCTGTGGTTACTGAAGGCCTTAGACCACAGCGACTGCTTTTACTGTGAGTAACGACATCAAATATCTGAATTTTGTTCATCACTGTCACCTTCTTTTCCTAGGTTTATTCGAGCTCTGCCGTGTCAAGCCAGGAGCGCGCCTTCGCCTGTCGCTTGCAGATGGAGAGTCACAATGCCTGACTGTCCATCACGTTATGGTAAAGTGCGGTTAATTTTAATGCAGAGCCGGATAGTGAGCTCACGGCGGTCGGCAGATTCGGATGGCGCATTGCTTGCACGCACTGCGAAGACGGGGATATCATATTATTCATATCGAGACATCATAATTTGGTTCTCACATGCCGAGGCTACACTGGAACCAGTTGCAGTGCAAGGCTCTTTACACATTAATTTCTATTCCCCGGAGATGTTTATCGAACCTCATCAGCCCCACTACGGCCACTGCAGGGCAAAAGCTTCCCTATTGTCACGGATCTCCCCAGAGAACACTCGGACCGAAAGAATGGACTAGGCTACAGGTGTACCCACACAAACGCACATTTAATACGTCCTACGTGACACACACACACACACTACCACACAAAACTAACAAAACTAACACAACAAACAAATACTATAAATACACACGACCCGGGCACACTGCTACCAGCGTCTACTACTACCGTTCTACTACTATTCGTGGTCGGCGTTCGTGCTCACGGTTGGTTCGGTGCGGCTGCGGCGTTGTATGGATCCAGTAGCCGGCGTCAAGGCTGCGTTCGGCGTGCTTGGGCTGGCGTTGCTGGCGGCGTCGCTGGCTGCGTCGTACAAGCTCCCGTCCAAGCGCCCGTGGAGGTGATGCCGGTGTTGTTGGCGTTGGGGGCACCACCCGGATGGGTGGCAACAGCGCTGGAGACACCCCTGGCCATAGTAGGTGGTAGCTTCCTCAGTTGACTCCCCGGAACGGACTCAGGCACGGCAGGAAGTCCACGATGCGAAGCCGTAGAACGCGAGCTCACCGGAGCAGTAGCCGGCGTCGCTCTCTTCCAGCCGAAGCGTCCCTGACCCGCAGGAGCCTCTGCTTCTCTGTTCTCCACCCCCCCCCCCCCCCGTGCCGCACTCTCCCTCGCCCTTTTATAGCCTTGGTGTTAGTCCATGTAATTTTGTCGTCTTCTCCTTCTTCTCTTATTCACCAATCATCTCCACCTCACCGAATGCTTCTCCACTAATCATCTCTCTCCACCTCACTGAATGCTTCTTCTTTCATCTTATTTAGTCTTCGGTTAATCCACGTCTTCTTCACACCTCTTTCCTTCATAATTTTATTTTAGACTGGCTATTATAGGTGACACCCATATATCTCGAATTTTCCCTGCCTTGTGCCAGCTGGGGCAACCTGATCCCCCTCAAGCTTCCCGTTCTCATCCGTCCACCAGAATCTCTGCCGCCCCTATAGTACGCCAACCTTCTCCTGGAATTCAGTCCGTTACCACTGAATATCACCGGTTGTCTTTCCTTCGAATTCCATGTCGTGCCCATGCGCACTCACTGTAGTAATTCTGGCGCCTTGATAATGAAGGATGAGAAGCAAACGAAGACTTGGCAAGCGTCTACTGAGATGGTGGCAGTTATAGGGCGTTATTTGGTGTCGAAAGACAAGAAAATGTCCTTGCCTGAGAAGTCACATAGAAAGAGGACCGTAGGGCCGCTTAAGGCTCCCACTAACGCTATCGCGCCATAACAATAAGGCGGAGCGTGTGTCCCCCGAATTTCATTTAACCGACAACGCTCGGTGTCTAAGCGTGGCAAGAAAAACAGGGCGTAGTATGCATGCATTCCTGAACTGGGCTAGTGTAGGCATAGCACGGTTAGCGACTCATAGAAACTCAGCTTACCGGGACGGCTAGCATATGTAGGGGAGAGTGAGCTGATCGGCAATTTAAAATGAGAATTGTGTTGGTATCAGTTTTGGGGGAAACTATCGTTTCCACTTCGCGTTGATCAATTCGCTCTGACCCTACCATAAGCTAGCAATTCCTGTCAGGTCATTTGGTAAAGCGACTGACGCGGTGATACGGTGGTCCTTGTTTCGAACCGCGGACGACGACGAATTCTTATTCGGTTACGAAGTTTCCGTGCAAGGTGTACATTGTCACGTATTGGGGACGGCGGTCGAAGGAAGGATGGAGACGGACAAAAGTTCATTTGAAAGAAAACTGTTTATTGGCTGACTTGCGCCCACAATGGACTGAATCACTCGGCGGCGACGAAGCGACAAGCCTGCTCGGCGGTCGTCGAACAGAATGCCCGCCGCTGTCGGCCGTGCTCAATTTAAAGCTGGCAGCGAACTTTCGAGATAAAGCGTGCAAAGTTACTAGAACATTCAGGAGCAACTTAGAATCAGCTCTGCCTGGCTGCGATCAATCGAGATAAATCTAGTCGCGTCTTCCGTCGCAAACAAAGCGATTAAGTTGCGTGCGGCAGATTTGAAAAACGAACAAGCACTGCAGATATTTGCGGCATTACTCCCCTCTCAAAGAAGCATCGACCCGATGCATTAAAACAAATGATGCGACTAGTAAGAGAAAAAAAACGCATCTTGCGAAAATAGAGCATAGAAATGCAGCGGCCTTTAGCGAGCATAATACGGCTTCAGACGGACTACATGGACTACTTCTGGTCGTACGCGGCGTCGCTGGGATGCAGTCATTGCGTCAGGGATCACTTCATAATCTAGTTCACCCAGCCGACGAAGAACCTTGTACGGGCCGAAATAGCGGCGCAAAAGCATTTCACTCAATCCACGGCGGCGAATGGGCGTCCACACCCAGACTTGGTCTCCTGGCTTGTATTCCGCGTTGCGTCTTCGTAGCGTCTGGCGTCGGACCGCTGCTGATCTTTGATCCGTAATCGGGCAAGCCTTCGAGCTTCTTCTGCGCGTTGAAGGTAGGCGGCAACGTCGACGTTCTCTTCTTCTGTAACGTTGGGCAGCATGGCGTCTAGCGTGGCCGTGGCCTCCCTGCCATGAACGAGCCTAAAAGGCGTTATCTGGGTGGTCTCCTGCACTGCGGTATTGTAGGTGAAGACGACTTAAGGCAGGATGACATCCCAGGTTTGTGTTCGACATCGACATACATGGCGAGCATATCGGCGATGGTTTTGTTCAGGCGCTCGGTCAGTCCGTTGGTCTGCGGATGGTATGCAGTTGTCCTCCGGTGGCTGGTTTGGCTGTAACGCAGGATGGCTTGCGTTAGCTCCGCCGTGAATGCTGTTCCTATGTTCGTGATGAGCACATCGGAGGCGCCGTGTCGAAGAAGAATGCACTCCACGAAAAATTTGGCGACTTCTGCCACTGTTCCGTTCGGTAGGGCTTTCGCCTCGGCGTAGCGGGTCAGGTAGTCGGTCGCTATGATGATTCACTCATTTCCAGACGTTCACTTTGGAAAAGCCGCGTTTGGGCGAGTTGGTTTTCCATGCACAACGTAAAAGCGCAAGAAACAAGGACGTAGAATAAGACAGACAACACGAGCGCTCACTTCCAACTGATCTTTATTACATGCAAGAAACTCTCGATAATGCATTATACTCTCGATAATGCCTGCAAGGCAGAGCGGTGACAGTCATCGCGCGTCACACTTGAACGATAAAAGATAGGACATCTCTTTTTGTGACAGCAGAATTGACGGGGCACTTACGCAGTCATCCCCAGCTCGCGCTATCTCCAACGCCTCAACAATTTCGCGCTGATTTTGACATTTGGTTCCGTAAAGGACTTTGCACTTGTGAAAAAGAGGACGAGAACCCTCTTTGCCTTTGCTTTTGCATTTTAGACAATGAATGCTCATGTGCCCCCCCCCCCCCCTTTTTTTTTTTATTGTCCACAACATGTCATGCTCACCCTATCGCTCATTTAGGCCATCTTCCCGTTTGGCCTATATAATATTTACCGCAGGATAACGGCACTTTGTAAACAACTTCTGTGCATCTCGCGGAACGGATTTTGATGCCTGATTGTGCGACTAGTTACAGGGTCCAGCGTTATGTATAGGGTCCAGCGTTGCTCCTTTGTTAAGCGACCTATTTTTAGCTGAACGTGACAGAAGGCTTTTTTGCCTGCCTTG